>NW_026947501.1:17767200-17797200 GCF_034190915.1 Cavia porcellus | reverse complement strand
GGATGGCACTGTACCTACATACAGAGTTAGCTTGGAGTATATTTAGCATATTTCTCTAAGTTTTACTGTTCCCACAAAAGTATTCATAATAACCTTTAGGTACTACAAACTCAAACTTTCTTTCCCAACAATTGCATGTGCATGTGCATATAATGCATAAAACAAAGAATTTACATAAAAGTTTTATAAGTCTTAAAGTGGGATGGCAGAAAGTAATATGCCCCGAAGTACATTTTAAAAGAAAAATAAGCCAGGAGTGGTGACACACACCTGTAATTCCAGCACTCTGATAGGTTGAGGCAGGAGGACAGCAAATTGAAGCCCAGCTTCGACAACTTAATAAGACTGCCTCAAAATTTAAAAAAGAAAGAAAGAAAGAAACAAAGAAAGAAAGAAAGAAAGAAAGAAAGAAAGAAAGAAAGAAAGAGTGGGTAGAGGATATAGCTCAGTGTGAAGGCCCTGGGTTTAATCTGCAGTAAAATACACACACACGCACGCGCAAACACACACACCACACACACACACACACACACACACACACACACACAGACAGAAAGTCAATCACAATTTAGGATTAACCCAGCAACTGCAGAAGGACCAGACATGCATATATCCTTACATTTCCTGTCTCCATCATTGATGCTTTTTCCCAGCCATTGCATTCTTATTCCTGGCATCTTCTCTTTTTGTTGCATGATCTACCAAGACTATCTCTTATATTTGTTTCCAATTTTCTTGCTAATGCTTCCTGTCAATATGCCAACAGAAATGCCCAGCACTTTGGACCATCATCTAAGCTCTTGTATTCTGCCCTTATCTCCCCTCACTATGAAAAAGCATCATTGTAAATCATGTGACCCTTAAAATGCAGAGTTGCTCAAGCTTAGGAAACCAAAGACTGAGATCTAGGCTATTCATATGTCATTATATTTTGAACTAATAAATTTTTAAATTGATTTCTCAAAAATTGAGACAAGGACTCATTAAGGTGCCTATGCTGGTCTTGAACTTGCAACCTTTCTGTATCAGCCTCTTGAGGAATATGAAAAAGTGCCATAGTACCTGGCTTGAATTAATAGGTTTATTTTTGGAAAACATTTTCTGAATACTAAATAAACCTCATAACTCATTTAAAATTGACTACAGAATTATTGTATTATTCTGAAATTCCAATCCCAGGTATATATTAAGAAGTAGCCAGGCATGGTGGCACATGCTTCTAATCCCAGCACCAGGGAGGCTGAGGTAGAAAGATGACAAGTTCAAAGTCAGTCTTAACTATTTAGTAAGGCCCTGTTATAAAACAAACAAACAAACAAACAAAACCCAGCATGGTGGTGCATGCCTGTAATCCCAGCACTCAGGAAGCTGAGGCAGGAGAATTGCTGCAAGTTTAGGGCCAGCCTGGGTTATATAGTGAGTTGAGGTGCAGCCTTAACTATACAGTGAGACTGTCTCAGAAAAAAAAAACAAAAAACACAAAGAAAAAACCCCAGGAGACCAGGACTTTAGCTTAGTGGTACAAGCACTTGCCTGGCAAGCATGAGGTCACGAGTTGAATGGGGGAGCAATAAACAAACAAACAAACAAATACCCCAGAGGCCGGGGATTAGCTCAGTGGCTTAAATGCTTGCCAGTGAAGTGTGAGGCCATGAGTTTGATTCCCTGTACAAAAAAACAAAACAAAACGAAACACAAAAATAAAAATAAAAAAATGCCCCTGAAATTAGTTTCAAAGAGATACTTTTCCACAAATACTCAAAGTAGCTAAAAAGTAGAAACAACCTAACTGTCCACACCAATGGGTAAATAAACAAAATATAGTATATACATACAAAGTATTATTATTATTATTTTTGTTGTTGTTCATTTTATTTTGTGTTTTGAGACATGATCTCACCATGTAACCCAGGCTGGCCTCCAACTCATTGTAATCTGCCTGCCCCAGCGTCCTGAGTGCTAGGATTATAGGTGTGTACCACCGTACGCAGGCTAATATGGATACATTTTGATGACATCATGTTAAGTGAAAGAGTTAAACACAAAAGGACAAATACTATTTAGCTTCATTTATATGAAATATCTAGAATAAAGCAAACTTGCAGAGACAGAAAATATAGTAGATTTCTTAGAGGATTAGGGGAAAAAGCCATGGAGAATTATTGTTTAAGAAGTATAGGGCTGGGGATTTAGCTCAGCGGATAAGCACCTGCCTTGCAAGCAAGCAGTCGTGAGTTCAGTCCCTGGTACCAATAAAAAAAAAAGTATATAATTTTGGTGTATGAAAATTAAAACTTCTGGAAATATGTATTGGTGATGATTAATATAATACTGTGAATGTATTAAATGCTATAGAATTATATACTTTCAAACTGTTAACTTTATACTGTTGATTTTAAATCAGTAAAAAATTGAATGTAGTCGATATTTACCAGTGTACAAAAACTTAAAAAAGGAGGTAATGCATATTTTTTTCAGTGAAGAAGATATGTTGGGAAAAGATACCTGAGTTAATAGCTAGAAAACCTAAAAAACCAGGTTTGAATCCTAACTCTGCCTTTACTAATGATATCATCCTTTTTTTTAGTGAGTATTAACTATATAGAATAATGGGTTTTATAGTAGCATTTTCATAATACCTTTTTGTTTGTTTGTTTGGTACTGGGAATCAAACTTAGGACCTTGTACTTGCCAGGCACGCACTGTGCCACTGAGCTATATCCCCGGCCCTCATTTTCATAATACTTATCCCTTTATTAGGATTTCTCCCATTTTATCCTCCCTTCTTTCCCGTTCCCTTCCGCTTTTTTTTTTTTTTTTTGGTAGTGGGGATCGAACTCATGACCTTGCACTTACCAGGCAAAGGTTATGCCCTTGAGGCATAATCCCAGCCCTCCCTCCCTCTTTAACAGTTTCTCTTCTACGTACTTCTAAATAAGAGCATCTTAAATAAATTATTTCCCCTGGATGAGCCTCAGTGCATCCGGTGAAGAATAAACTGTGCTTCATTCTAAGATTCACGATCAGACAGTATACTGAAATCTTTAATTTCTAAACTAACAGAAAAAAGTTACTAATACCTTAAATGAAAACTTGGAATGCACTGAACTGAAAAGAATGAACAAATAC
Organism: Cavia porcellus; assembly: GCF_034190915.1. NCBI lineage: Eukaryota > Metazoa > Chordata > Mammalia > Rodentia > Caviidae > Cavia > Cavia porcellus. The sequence goes on along the minus strand of NW_026947501.1, from coordinate 17,794,071 downwards.
ATGGCTTTTGCCTTCTAACATTTTGTCCCTTTAGCTACTAGCTCAATTTTAGTCTTCTGCTCCCCTCCTATGGCACTTGGGACTCCCGAGAGCCTTTACACTAAACTCTATCCCTCAGTCCTTCTTATTTTGGGACAGGCTCTTCCTAATTCATTAAGTTGACCAGATTAGGCTCAAATTTCCTATTCTCTTGCTTATGCTTCCCAGAGTGCTGGAATCACAGGTATGGGCCACCACACTGGGTTTAGGCAAATCTTAAAACATTATTTGTGTTGAAAGGATTTCAATAATTTCAGTAATTCCTGAAATTTATCAAGGGGATCCAGTACGTTTTAGTTTGAATTTGTAGTAGCAGATCCAGTTAAGAACATAATCTGTCCTGTGAAATATGGAATACTGTAATTCCCAAAGGGATTCTAGAATCTCTAAACTATGATTGTCTTATATATTATAAATCATCTGAAATGGGTTATTTCAAAACTTCACTAATGATAATGTGGGTTGGAAAGGAGAATTTGAAACTTTTTGTTAGAACCCTCAATAATTAGGTTCTACATGAAAAAGAAACAATTTTTAGAGGTTTTTTGCTACTGGGATAAGGCTCTTTGTACAGTAATAAAACTCAACACAATTAGCAAAGCTACTTTACTCCCATTTATTTAAAAAAAATGTTTCCTTAAAATATTTAAGGCGAAAAATACTCATAATAACATATATTTAAGGAAATAAGTTGTAGAAATTACACTATTTAGCATTTTTTTATATTGCTATCATAGCCAATGTTTTTTAAATCCCTTAGAAACCAAAGGAAAAAAATGTAAATGTAACGCAACTGACCGGAGAAGACTGAACTTGTTAGAGGAATGATAGACATAGTCTCTATGTAATCTGGCAAAGCATGAAGGGTCCTATATAACTGGCTCTGGTGACCTGAATTCGAGTCTGAGGTCTCCCATTGGATGATCTGTGTGAGCTCGAGTATTTGCTATCTATGCCTCTGTAACCTTACCTGGACAAAGAGAGAATTAGATAACAGTTTTCTCAAAGAAGTGTTTTTGGTTTTAAATTTTAAGTAATAGAAATTTTTTTAAAACAAATTCTTTCCAGAAGTCCACTATTTCAAATAAGTAAACTCAAAGCTACCTCTCTTTGAAGTTAAGGCAAGGAATCCAGATGTCTGTCTGCCTTCTGCTCTCTTATTTTCCTGGCAGTCTTTAAGTGCCACTGAAGAAGCTTTGGGGCTCCACAGAACATAGTTTGAAATCCACTAGGCAGTTAAAAGCCTCACATCCTTTCTGTTTTATTATGTCACAATTTCACTAATATATGCACACAAATATTCATACAAGTGTTTATTTCTGCAGTTGTTCTTTTATTATAAATACATTTTTAGAAAATGAAGAAAAAGTCCAGGAAAAACTTGCTATCCTAAGTCACGCTACTCTAGTTTAATACTGCCATAAAATTAAAATAATTAATTAGATCAAAGGAATATATTTTACACTCTATTTTTGCCATGTATCCTTCTTAATATAACTTACTTTTAATTTGGTGTGAATGATTTGAAATTTCTCATTTTTATCTTTTTGTAGGAATAGCAATATTTTAAAGAAATATACATCACAGTTACATACCTGCAGTTCTTTCCAATAGCTTACTGTGTTCTTAGATCTAGTAAATCACAATTTGCAATCAGCATTAAATGCCAATCTATCCTCTGGTTAGGATCTAACTTGCTGCTCCAACCCATCTTTACAAATGTCGCTATATGCCTTAATCCTTTCAAATGCAACTGTGACACAAAGTATTACAGACTTTTAAAAACCTGTTCTCTTGAAAAAAAATGTGGAGCATCAGTAACCAGATAGTATTCTCAAATTTCAGTGATCTAGTCCATGGAGCCGTCCCTATGCACAGTGCTCTGTTTCATGCAGTACATGGCTTTAGCTGGCCAAATCTTTTTTTTTCCCCCCAATGAATCAGTAGAACGGTAAAGATCTTACTTTTTTTTTTTTTTTTTTAAAGCAGTGGCATATCAATGAGGCACAGATGTGTATTCCAACTCTGCATGGATGAGCACACTGTTCAATAGTGCTGGCTCACACGGTATCAGGGCGAGTTATCACTTCCCATGAAGGCACTCTTATCACCAGGGCCCAGAGAGGTGGCTGCAAATCGCAGCCTTTTTATTTTCAAGGCAGTTCTGCTGAACATTCAGGCTTCAAAGATTCACACTTCCAAAACTCTATAAGAGTTTGTGAACGCTCAATTTGCCAAAACTGTTTACAGTGTAATTGGGCACCATACCTGTGTCCATGAGATAGCGAAGGCGCTTCTCCACCAGCGCGGCACGGGTGTCAATTTGCTTTTGCTCATTCTCTAGTGCTGCCAATTCTCCTACAACATACTGACTGGTGTCTTTGAACCCTTTCTGTTAACGAGAACAAACAGGAAGAAAAAAAAATCACTTGTAAGTTGCAATTTTTCCTTTTTACAAACACTTAGTGAAGCACTTACCTAGAGAACCAAATATACTCTCCGTATTACCCTTAGTACCAAATAGCAAGTTCTTCCCTGTGATTTAGAAATTTTTCATATGTATGATATATACCAAATGTTTGAAAACAGAAAACATCTCAGCTGTTTAATATTATATTTATAGTTTCATATTCAGATTTGCCAAACTTAACAAGTTAACACTAAGTTAAAAAATTCTCCTTAGTTAAGTCAAAGTTACTTAGGCATACCTAAAAGTAGAGAATTTTTCCCTTTGGTGACTATCAAAATAAACCTTTAATTCAAAAGTGTAATATGCAAAAGTAGAGTTTTGCTAAGGAAAGGATTCTTAAAACATGTATCATGAGAAAATCAGATTTGTTCTAGAATACAGAATTTAAAAGCACATTCTTTTGCTTTTGATTTAAAACAAAAACAAGTTTGCCATGTCTATAATTTACCTTCCAGCTAACTCCTATACTTAAATATTCCCTTTTGTTTATATATTACTAATTATTGTAACTGTACATTCTAACCTGACAGGTGGCTTGCTACATTGGATCTAATGTAGTAGTAAACTGATTGGTTAATCTTCCTTTTAGAAAATTTTTATTTCAATTGAAAAATTTGCTTTTTATAATTATCCATGTTTAAAAAGTTAGCTTGTAAGTTTTATCTGAAACAACATTACTATAGTGTCATAAATCCTTAATTTGTTTATATTTTCCCCCTTTTTGCTGTGCTGGGGATTGAACTCACAGCCTTAGGCTTGCCAAACAAGTACTCTACCACAGAGCTATACCCCCAAACCTTTCATTTTCATATTAGAAATTTTAATCACTATAGGCAGGGTTGTTATTTATGGATTAAGTATCGCCCCTTTGGAATACCTGTTTATCTTCTGACACAGAGCAAAGAGGGCTAAGTAGCTGAGAAATACTGAAGAATTGCTTAAGTGATTGCTTTAACCACTACCACTACTTTCAAAATTTACAACATTACTTATTCAAAGAAATAAATGTGTACAGTCTTCCACCAAATGTTTTTCCTACCTAGAAGCACATCAATGGCTAAGAAATTATGGAGAATTATCTTTTTGGATTCCTCAAATAAGAAACAACCTAAAATGATGTTAATTATGAGTATATTTTGGAATTTTTATGATTAATAAACATGTGTAACTCTACCTATAGCTTACATACCTCCTGAACTAGTAAATCCTCTGGACTCACATGTGAATTCAGTTTTTAACAACTGTTAAGCTAGTATGGCAGTTGCTAAATTGAAAGGTGAAGTATAAAAGGAATAAAACTTATAATTTCTCAGGATATTTTGGTAAAAACTCGTTTATTTTTAAAAGTCATATAAAATGGATATGCTTCCATTTCAATACCAAATATAACTGAATACTTATAATAATAAATACTAATAACTTTAAAATTAGGAATAATTTCTGAAATTCTGGTGAATGTTTTCTGAACTGAATCTACCAGATAGCACAGCATTTTCAAAAGGGATTTTTTTCCCTTTTTTAGTCCCATTCCAAGGGATAAAACATATATAGTAGTTTGCAAAGACAATAAATAAATAAAGATGTAAGAAAGAAACTTCACTGCTTTTACTGATTAGCTCAGTTAAAAATAATATCGTATTTCATAATCAGATTTCTTTAGTGTGAATATATAATATCTTCAAATATTTTACAACATATAAATTATGTATATATTATGGGAAATACTTCACCAGGATATGCCAGTGATGTCTGGTTCTTACGCCTTTGCAGATCTTCTAACAGTAAGTACCTTAAAATGAGAAGCTCTTAGAGTTCTAAAATGCAGTTGGTGACTCTGACTGCCCTCATAAGGACTTTAAAATCCACCAGATGATTTCAACCATAAAAACAATAAAAATATTTAGACAAACTATAGATAATAAAAATATAGCACCATTAAAAAGAACTAGGTTTCCAGAGAAAAATTCAAGTTAAGATTTGTTCTTCCTGCTTCTGTCCCGCAGCTGTCCATCAAAAGCAGCTTTCTCCCTGCGGTCTATCAAATATTTCCCTCACAAATCAATTTTACACATGATCAGCCCATACCCCTACTGAGCTGAACCTCCCCGTTAATTAAGTGAAGAAATTACCATATATATTATATTAATGCAAACATCATTCAGCTAGTAATTCACGGCTGATCTGGATAATGGAAAGGTTGAACACCCATTAACCCAAGCCAACAAAATGGGTTGGCTGAGAAATTCTAGCAGGTCTCATGTGACTTTTCCCTCTAACTGCAGCTCTGCGGTATCTGCTATTGTAATAATTAAAATCCTCCCGGTAGATCAATACTGGAATCTCTTTATGGGAAGTGCCCTGATGGAAATGTCTCAAGGAAGCTGGGGCTGTGGAACTCTGAAAAATTCATTTTTTTTTTATCTGACAATTATCACCACACTGCAGACTAATTCAACAGTGCACCCCTCTCACTCTGCTTTGAATGCACTGGAGATTGACATCTTAAAAAACCTAACATCTCATTTTAACAAATAAAGGCACTATTTCCACATACAGTTTGGAATTATCAGCAATCATGAAACCACACAAAAAATTAATATACATTAAGCACTTCATCTTCTGATGGCTTCCTCTGAGTTTCAGTTATCGCTGCCTTCTCCTCATTTCCTTTCTTTGTATCTTCTTGTATTGATCTCTGCCTTTTCATCTCTTAAAAAAAAGGGAGAGACATGTAAAATTATTACAAAGCTTGATATTTATGTACTAAAATATGGATTTACACTATCAGCTTTTAAATACACACACACACACACACACACACACACACACACACACATATATATATATATACATATGAAATACACATATGTATCTTCAGATACTATTAAATTGTAAGATGGGAGAACACTTTTTAAAAATGTTCCTACCTGGTCTATTCTCAACATATTGACTGAAAGACTGCAGTTGAGTTTTTCTGACTGTAGAATCCTTGCTGAATACAACAGGATTTCTAAAACCTTCTGTTGCTTTTTGTAATCGTTCAGTCCGGAGATCTTCTGTGCCATTCTAGAAGTAAAACATAACATGTTTTACTTATCTTATAAACATAAAATTAGCCCTTAGGAAGGCAACTTTTGCTATATGAGACAATACTGATTTAGAAATTTTAGAAACTCTTACAAAGAAAAAGGATTTTCAAGAACTTAAACACTGAGTTCAACCACAGCTTCTGCTGCAATAAAAAAACTTTGGAATCTATGGTTTAAACCCTTGATAACACTAGTACATTAGATACTATGAACCCTCCTGTCTTTGCAGGTGGTAGGTATCACTTAAGTCATGTTCTCTTCTACTCCCCCTATTATTTGCCCCATCAGTTGTATAGTCCCACAAACTTGTATGACAAGAAGAAATAGTTTCTAATTTTATGCCCATTGAGATAAACCACTAATGCTGGATGAAGGTTAAAAGGTAGGATTATAATACTACCCCACTGAACTGCATTTCATCAGCTATAACTTTCCAAAGCCAGATTTGTAAGTAAGCCCTTTACAGCAAAGGAAACTACAATTATCTTTTCCGGAGCTTCCTATGTTAATACTGGTAACAAATTCAAATGGTTCTATCAACAAGAAATATCCCAGAAGACTGAACCACTGCAGTGTGTGGAAGCTGCAGATACCGAGGTGCTGTGTACCAAACAAATATTTCATTTTATACCTAATCTTTTATTATTTTTATTAAGTGTTTTGAAAGTAAATAGGGAAAGGCTAAGATGCATGACTAATAGCTAAGCCTGCTGAATGCTGAAACTGGTTATCAAAAGCTACCAAGACTTTGCCCTTCCTCTGCATTGAGACAATCAGTAATGAGGGAGCCCTCCAATGGCCTATTCTCTAGCCTCAAGGAGGCCTGGGATACAGAATCCTCAAGGGAAGGTAACAGTTTATCCTTTTCCACAAACACAGAATGCCTCATTTATAAATGTGTAAACTGCATTTTATTAAAAAATAAAAACCCAAATCAACGCTGAAAGCTTCAAGAGAACAGATGGACTCTACACATTCTTTATAAGAACTGTTTTCAAATCTTAACTAAAAAGATTCATGCAAAGGCAATCTGTTTAAGCATACCTTTTGTTGGAATAATTTTAAAAATGACTGCATAAGTATGTTTTGGAAAGGAAAACCAATTTCATCTATGAAGATAATTAAACCATAAGAATGAAAACATCTCTTTTACTTTTTAAAAAGTCATCTGATATATTTATCATTAACATCATGCTTATAATATCCTAGGTAGGTAGTTCAGACAGAAATACATACTTTTTTTAAGGAAAAGTATGAATTCTACTGTTATAATAACTATCCAATAGAGTAAAAACTCAAGTCTTTAAAAAAATAAACAAACAGCTAAATTTTTTTAGGCTTGGCAACATGCTAAAATATCAGTATGATTACCCAGCAAATCCCATCTTAAGAAACCTTTTTATGACTGGAGACTTCTGCCACTTTACAAATGTATTCCCCTAAACCCACTAATTCAGTTAGCCTTTTCAATCCATTGTATTCTTCTTAGGCCAGCTTCATTCTGCATTAAACCCACTGCAGAAAGCTAAATTGAACGCAAAAAATCAGACCTGATCCAGGCTTCCTTTTGTTCAAAGATAGAGACCGAAAGTCCTCTGTTGCTGCCACACACTTTCATCACCAATTTACAGAAACCGACTATATAGGGGGAAAGCAATGAAAGTCATTGTTTTGGGACTTCAAAGCATCTCTGTGTCAGGGGAAGGAAATCCTTTCAGTCAGCAGGGCAATCCCCATAGTCCGCAGGTGGGTGAAAAGTTACACAGGACTGAAAGCGCCCTGAAGCTAAAGAAATACATGATTTCTGAAGCTAATGATACACTGTGAGGAAAAGAGGGGAACATGTACATGGGCATAATATACTCCAAGAGCAACAATAATATTATAATGTGGCATTCTGGCCGAAATGTTGTATTAGGGAAGATTCATAATGGCACAAAACATACTATCTTAAGTGCTTATATTCACCCACCATCTTCAGGTGTGATGGATTCTTATATTATAAATCCTAGATGATTTAAACAGAAGATTGAGGATTATAGAAAACCATGCTACAAATCTCTTGGCAATACTGTTAGAAAAATATGCACATAGAACTGAACAGTAGTTTCTATATACACTCTATTTGAAACTATTGAAAATAGTAGTTTCTCTGAAAACTACATGAATATATATCATGTTGATATAAATTTACTGGCCACTTAACACAAATTTTTATATCTTATTCTTGTGAATAATTTAATAAGTTTAATTGAGGATTATAAAGTGCTAATAGAAACTGGAAAACAGATACTGAGCCAAATATTACATAAGTAAAGATTTACCTTAATGTCTTGCTCTGAGCTCTCAGCTACAGCTTTCTGAGAAGCACCAGAGAGTGCCACCTGTGGCTGAGCTTCTAGGAATTTCTTCAGCTTCAAGTCCATCAATTTACTATTTTGTTCTGTTAAATATGGGGGCATACCATGAATAATGAGTAAAATGCATTTAGAAATATAGGCTACCAATTTAGGTAACATCACACAAATATTACTATATTTTGAAGGAAAAAAGAAAAAGGACATAAGAGCCACAACAGGTCAGACCAAATACTTAGGAAGCTCTCTATATATATCAACAAACCTAAGGATAACTAAGTTATACTATAGTTAATAATAGCTATGCTTACCTGAAAAATTAAGATGTATATGATGCATAGATTTATAAGTAACTACATAGGTTATATATAATAAAACAAATTAGATTTAAGAGATACATTTAAAATTATATTGCCATTTCAATTTGTAGTATAAGTATATAATGCCATTTATAACAAATTCTTAACATAATCTTGGCCATGTACACACTATTAGAATCAAGGAAAAAATATTTACTTATATATTCAGCATTGAAACAGGGTATAAGTTTACAAATACTTTTTACTTAGATGGCAGAAATACAGACTAATATATTTTGGAATGTACTGAATGCAGATAAAAAATTAAAATATGAGTATAATTTTAAAAATAATCACAAATAATTTTAGCAATTAATCTTTAAAAATAAAGTCATTCACAAACAGGTAAAAACAGCAATTTTTAATAAAATGGTTATAAAAGACATGTCAACCATTTGGTGAATGATATTTTTCATAAAGATTAATAAGTTTTCTAATTATAATATTCTTAATAAATGCTATTATCATTATTTTCATGCAAATTGGGCAGTTTATATCGCCAGACTTCTTTTTTAAACAGTATCTGATGAACTATGGTCAAATCAAGATAAAGATGAAATAATTCTTTATTAAAACATTATGACATTTTTATACATATTTAAAAAAGAATTTTGGGGAAAATAAAGCAAGGATAAAAACCATAATATATTCTACATACTTCCAGATTCCAGTTTGTATGCCTATTTTTTATTCCTATAAAATGTACCAAGATCTGAATTGGGAAGGCTGTCTATTCACACACCAATGCTTATTGGCATTTTTGGGAGCCGTAAACAATATATCAGTTAACTCTGAAGAGGAAGACAGAGATGTGTTTTCACTTTTAGCATAAAGTAGGAAGAGATTTTATTTTTAAAGTACAAGGGCCAAGGCTGTTAGGATTAAAATGAACCAAATTTTTTAAAAGTATTCCACAAAGTTGGAAAAGCTGAGACTAGAAAATTGCCCTCAGCTTACTTAAGAAACAATTAATTTTTGCTATCTTTTCAATCTACTACAAAGAACACATGCTTTATTTATTATCACTAATTTTATACTTTCTTAACTGAATACTAAGACTTCAATTACATACTTAAGGATGTCCGTAGGTATGAGGGATAGTACTGGTTTCTTATCAAGCCATTGGTCATAGTTCTGGGAGGGCAGTAGGTAAGCAACAACAACAAAATTTTTTTTGGTGCTAGGAATTGAACTCAGGACCTTGTGCTTCCCAGGCAGGCACTTGAACCACTGCGCTACACCCTAAGCCCCCAAAACTTTTTCATATAGAAAAATGAAACCTACCTGAATTCTACAGTATTTATGAAAGTAGTTAAAGGGCAGTTCCAATTTTCACTTAAAAATTTCCCTGGACATCAGAATCCTTTTGGATTTGCATAATTAAAAACACATTAGCAGGGGTTGGTGATTTAACTCAGAAGCATAAGCACCTGCCTTGCAAGCACGCAGTTGCGAATTTAATCCCTGATACCAAAAAAAAAACCCAAAAATACTAGTTTGTATCTAGCAATTGTATATTTTAATAGGAGGCCATGAAGGAACTCCTCATGGCTACAAAGATCCTGGTCGGCTGTTTGTAAGAGCATGAAAGGAGAAGTAATAGCACAATTTCAAACTGGAGAAAAAACAAAGCAGGTTAGCATTATAGGGGCATGTCAAAGATTGAAAAAAGAATACTTGCTGTTATTCTTTGTAGCATTTTATAGGAAAATCTAATTATTAGGGACTTGTCTCCTCCTTAGCTTTAAGACTAAGGCCACCAAAGAATTTCTATTGTTGAAAGTATTTAATTCAATATGGAACCTCTGAGGTGTACAAAACTTTGGATTGCTACTTGCTGATTGCTTTTAAATGCAATGCACATGGAACACTCACCTATTAAAAACCACCAGTAAGTATCTTTATTTATTATTATTTGGGGGTTGTATGTTAAGACAGATCGCCCTATGAAGTTCAGGTTGGCCTTGAACTCACAATGTAGCTCAGGTTTCATTTGAATGCGTGGCAATTCTCTTGCCTCGGCCTTCCAAGTACTGGGATTACAGGAGGGTGCCACTACATCCAGGAAGCTTTATATTTTAAACAAGAATTTACAAAGGTCAATTCTCAACATGATTCACTGATTTACTGACATAAGATAAATTTCATCATAGACTATGTAAGTATTCTTTTTTTTAACTGTGGTTTCACTCTTGCCAATGCTAGTCTTGAACTCATAATCTTCCCATTCAGTCTCTACAGTGGCTAGGAATACAGGCATGTCCCTGCATGCCTGGATTTTCACATCAAAATAGTTAAGGAGAGAAATGAAAAAGTTATTGAATGTCTACAAACTGTTTCATATAGAATAAAATATAACTGTGGCTCATAGTAGTAAAAACACACAAGCTAAATTTGCTATCCCAATGTTAATGCTATTTTAACATTCAACCTAACACAAAAAACATAGCACTAAAGAAAGGTGGATTTAGCTAAATGATTTGTAAAGTTATAAGGTGTGATGAAACTACAAAATGAATATATTATTATTAATGAGATAATAAAAATATATCCATAAATTTTGTCATGCAGCAGGATACAAAACATTTATAATTTCAAATTACCGGGAGTATCAAGGTCATTTTCTAAATTAGTAAGTTCATCTCCACCTCCTACAACAAAGCCTTCAGCAATCTCCTCGTTAGTATCTATCTCAATATTATCATTCTCATCTGTAGGAACATGTAGCAATAATGTTAGTATATTATTTATATTTGATATCAGTTGTCCAAAACACTAAAGAAGAAAAAACAGTACTTCAATAAGTTATCAAATTGAAGTTAACAGACAAGCAAGTTAAGAAACTAGTTTTAAGTCATTTTTCCACTATTGGATTAACATTTATATTTTACATTCTTATATCAAAGATGAATTATCATATCAAAGCAGATGCAAAAGTTTTGACAATTTGCCACAAGCTATCTCTAAATCACTGAGCTCACAGAATCCATGAATTTTTAAGTATAATCTATCAGTAATCTCTAATATTAATGCACAAAAATAAATTTGATTTGATGAAAAAGTCATCAGACAGTATGTTTAAATTCTTTTCTTCTTTTCTTTGCTTCTTTCTTTCTTACTTTCTTTTTGAGACAGGATCTCATTGTGTAGTCTAGGTTGCCTTAAACTCCCTGTGGGATTCTCCTGCCTCAGCCTCCTAAAAAGCTGGGATTACACGTACATCACTGCAAGTCTAAATTTTATTTTTATCATTTATTAGTTTAAACACATAAAGAAATATATCACCCTTTATAAACTTGTACTTAAGTCTCACTTTTATGATATCATTATTTTTATACTAATGAAACATTAACATAAAAGTATGATAGATTAAGAGACTTGAATACAGTAAAATGGAAGGTTTATAAACATAGAGGGTTTAGAAACAACTGTGAAAATACATCTCTTTTTTTATAATACATTTTGAAAGAGCCAAAGTGGAAAAAAATTATTTTTCAAAATTAAATACATGGGAATGAGGAAGAACATATTATTTTTTATAACTTTAGTAAAATATTTTAGGTCACGAATAACTAACAGTCTATTTTTAAGCATTAAAGCTTTGTAGTATATATTTTTCCTCTTCAAAGCCTAGTGATAAAATTAAGAATTTTATACATTTTAAAAGGCAAAAAGAAATAAGAAGTGTCACCTACCCATGACGAGTGTAACCATCATGTACAAAATCCCACAGTTTGGGATTTATCCCTTAACATTTTCCCCTTTATGAAACTGTATCTTCATGCTTGATTTTTAGCTTCCCCAATAAATACTGAGAACACTAACATTAGTAATAATAGTTACTATTTATTGACGAAATCCCATAAACTGTATAAGTCATTTAGAAGAACATTTAAAAAACTGAGAAATGACACTCCCCCTGGAGGAGGGGTCATAGAAATGGACATATTGTCAAATGTGTTCAAAGAAGTAGCTAGTGTATTACTCTTGGCTATGTTATCTTTAAGTATAATCTGTTAAGAGATCTTTTCTAATCAACTGCACAACTAATTTCACTCCTTTTATAAAAGTGATCATATTCAAATTTATTCTTAAATTCTTAAGTAACTTTGTAGTATAGAAATGAATTAACAAATATTTCATAGTGCTAAAAAGATACTCAGAATACATCTTCAGCATCACTCCAAATCAGAGACAATTTAGTATTAATAGTCTTTGGGGACCTAATGTGTTAGACTTCGTTGTTGTCAATCAGCCTCCACTGATGATTACTGACCATCATAAACTAAGAACAAAAATTCAGTATCATTTATTTATCCAAGAAACTTCTGTGAACTGTATATGCAATCAGCAAAACACTTGAAGAAATATCAAGTTCTAGAAGACATTTATTCTGCCTGAAAAGAATACATTTGAAATGGTCATAGTGTCAGGAAGGATGGGTATTATGATATGAAAACAAGATACAGAGCAAATTCAAAAGATAAGAAGGCTTTTTGCCAATGACATTAGACATTTTTCTTGGGAGAACTTTTAAATTAGGCCTCGAGAGAAGTATAGAATTTCAAGACGTACCAGTTGAAGGGAGAACATTATAGGTGTGAAACCAGAAAGGGGTTAGTTATTTTCAGAGAATGGTATAAATAAATTTATAGTTGGCTCTAGTATACTTAAAAGAAAATAATAGGTTAGACTTGAAAGACAAAATTGTAGAGCTCAAAAAGGCAGAATGAGAGAATGCGAAGTTGAAATTTTACATGGCAGGAACAGAGAGACATTGGTACTCTAACATGATCAGCGTTAGAAGATTAAGAAGTTTTCAAAATATCTTATTGTAACCAATTGTGACATACAGTTCACTAGTAGTACTACAGGCACTGAGGCTTATGTCTTTTATAAATTCTTTAAAGCAGCTTCAAAATTATTCCTATAGTTTTACTCTTGCTGATATTTTCATATGCCGTCTTCTTTGCTTGTGTGTGTGTGTGTGTGTGTGTGTGTGCGCGCGCGCGCACGCGCGTGCATGTGTGGGGTACTGAGGATTGAATCCAGGGCATTGTGCATACAAGGCAAGAACTTTGAGCCACATCCCTAGCTCGTATGCCTTTTTCTGTGAAAAGCAAAAAGTGGCCAAGTGATAGTTCATGGAAGTATACAATGCAGGTATCATCATCCTTCATACAAAATTGCTGACACAGGTTTTCACCTGACAAAACAAAAGCTAGAGGCAGGAAATGCAGATGAAAAACTTATATAACCTCCAAGCATCAGTATGAAAAGTTTAACCTAGGGTAAAAGAATTGAGAGTGAGTGTAACATGACTTGAAAATCAAATGAATATTGGGTTTGGAGGATACTGAAGTGTCAGGATAAGTCTGACATCATGATAGATTTCTTAGCTGGTAACTAGAATGATAACTATTATGAAAAGAGACAAGTTACGTATGAAAATGTGGTTGGATACAGGTCCTTTCAGGCTCTAGAGATACACATAAAATTATACTTCCTTTCACTATCCACTTATGCAGTGTCAGATTCCTATATAATATTAAACAGGCATCACTCATTTCATTTCCAGGCTAAATGAAATCTGTGTGCAGTATTATTCACCAAGTATTATTCACATGCTGAGAGGTTAATGCAACATAACACTAACCTAAGATAAAAGAATTACTATTTGGGAGGGCAACAGTAAACACTGATCTATATAGTTCAGGTCTTCTTAAGAATGGGTTTCTACTTTCTATTTACTAACTTTGGTTTTACCATAAATCTTGAATTGTTTTCAACAGTTAATGTTTCCTAACATTGGTGGAAATCCTCTACATGCATTCTAGCAGAACTAAACAATATATGCATGTTGTGTGCCTAAGTGTATGTGTTTAAAGATAGCACATAAGAAGCCAATTTGAAGCCAAAAAGCCAACATAGCACATAAGTAAGGATACATATAGATAGGTTTAGATATTTTTATAGCTAACCATTGAAAATCCAGTAGGTAAGCAAGGAAGAAAATAAAATAGAGATTCATTACATAATTGAAGCTATTTTGCAATATGGAGTATTGTATGTGCAGGAACAGTTAAAAGGAGATTAGTCATGCACTGGAATGCAAAACTGGACTCCAGTTGATAACAGGCAACACTACAAGCAAAATATGTGATTAAAAGCACAGCAATAAGGTCAACCTTATATTTTTCTTGTACAAAGTGCACAAAGCCCAAATATCTGATGAAAACTCCCAAAAGAATATCTGTAGTCCAAAAAAGAAAACAAAATTCTGGGGTTATCATTAAACAGCCCTGCTCTGCTTGCCTTACATCAGCTTGGCTCTCACTAAGAGTTTAACCATATGTGGCCACTGCCAAAATGCTGGGTATCCTGCGTGCTACGGGAGAAATAATGCCATTACTTGGGACTCCTTAGCAGGAAACCTGTCTTTAGCAGATTCTCACCTCATCTGTAGAAGCTTTTTGTTTCATTTTGCTTAGCTTTCCCTGTTTAGCTATACTGTTCTTTTCTCGCGCTCTTTCTTTCTCTTTCTTTCTTCTTTCCTTTTTCTTGGTAATGGAGATTGAACTCAGGGGCCTTCACTGAGCTACATCCCCAGATTTTTTTTCCTCTATTTTAAGATAGAGTCTTGTTACATTGCTAAACTACCCAGGCTGGACTCAAACTTGTGATGCTCCTGTTTCAATCTCCTATATTGTCAAGATTAAGGCATATACCACCACACCTTTACTTGGCTTTACTTCTCTGTTAACTTCATAAATCCAATCTTTTAAAACTGCTGAATGATGCCAAATTCAGTCTCTTCTAGTTTCCTCATTGTAGGAGGATACCCATTCTTTGGGTTGTAATACTGAAACTCTTTTGCCTAGTCTAGTCCTGGTATACCTTAGCTGAGGCTTGGTTATAAAGACAGAATTTACCATAAAGCTAATCCATTCCATAACATTAATTACTCTTAACATTTCCAGAGTTTGCAACTCATTTTGCATTGCTATCTGCTCATTGCTGGGGACAGAATTCAAAAAAGATACTGGATTCCTCTCCATTCTACAATTATTTTTCTCCTACCTGGCTGATGTCATGCCATAAGAAGGTGGCATTAGTAGCTTTAGGGCATAAAGAATGTGGGTTTTTTCTATCATTCAGTGCTAGTAGGAGATTTCAAATATCTGAATTTTTATGATAAAAGAAACACTTTGTTATTAATAATAAATCAATGCAAACTCTCAAAGCATCATATAAATGTAGTCATGAGTAGTTTTTGTTGCTATTATCAAACAGTAATATAGAAATTGCAGTAACAGGGCTGAGGTGTTTAGCCCCGTGGCAGAATGCCTGCCTAGCATGGGCAAGGCCCTAGGTTTGATCCCCAACAATGCAAAACAAACAAGACAGAAAAAGAAACTGCAATCGTAATCCTTGTGATAAGGACTTAAAAAGGTAAGGCGAAGGATTTAACAAAGATATCAACATACTGAGAAGTTTTGGAGGACAGATCCAAAGCTGTCTGGGAAAAACACTTTCACTTTTATGGGAAAGTAGAATGCTACAGGGATCACTTGGAAAACAGTAAGTTTTTAATATAAGTAATCAATGAGAGGTAATAGCAGTAAGTTTCAGTTTACTTTGAAGAAACTTATCACTGACCTAGAAATAGCTTATCTTTATTTCAGTCCTCTTATTTGAATTTTCACTTGATATTCTTTTTTTTTTTTTTTTTTTGGTACCGGGGATTGAACTCAACTCACGACTGCGTGCTTGCCAGGCAGGCACTTATGCCACTGAGTTAAGTCCCTGGCCTCACTTGACTACTCGTTAGGGTGATCTTAGCATAAGATTAACTCAGGACAAAGACTTCACATGTTTTGGTAGACAAATAAATTATACAACTTTGAAATAAAAAGTCCACAGGTCTTTTGAATATACTTCTATTAAATACAAATATAAAAATGTTTCAAATTAAAAATAATAAAATTGAACACTGAAAAGCAAATTTAAAATTATTTTACATATAGAACTTTTGTCCCAACATTAAGTTTAGTATAATCTCTGCTGATAACAAAGGAGGCCATCTAAGAATAAGAACAAGAAGATTTTTAAAAAGAAAATGTTACAGGACTTACTAAGAATTCATACACATCAGAGATTATAATGCTAGAATACTATGAAAGCTACTCTTTATCTCACTCACAGAGAGAGACTTGGGCTGGAAGTAAGATCAGCATTGAAGGATGTGCATTGCAAGCAGAACACTTGGTTTGATCCCCAGCAAAAAACAAAATAAAGGAAAACCAAGTGAAAGTCTTTCATGGCAAAGGTTGCTACTAACAAGTCTTACAATCTAGATGTTGAGGACTTAACTGAACTTTACTTACTCCTACCACATTTAATGAGGCATCATAGGGTATTACAAAGCAAGGTCTCATGAATTTTCCACCATAAAAAAATATTTTTTGAGTTGCTAAAAATTAAGCCAAAAAGTTTATCTGGAAATAGGAAAGGTTATACTCTGATTACTATGCTTCCTGTAGATTTTTGCAACATAGCAATAGGTTGGAAACTATGTTTTGATGTAACATTTTGAAGTCAGAATAAAAAATTCTAAAAGGTCCACTGCAGATTTCTGGTTGTCTGTAGAATATGAGAATATGATACAAGAGTCTTTAACTCACCTCCAGATGCCTTTGACCTTTCTTTCAACTTTTCTGCAGCCATTTCACCATAGCTGGGAAGTTCTGACATCTTCACTCCAGATCGAGCTTCTGCTATTAGCTGACGAGCTCGCTCTCTCAGCTGCCGACGTCGCTCTTCATCTTGCTGCTAAGATATATTGAACAGTTGCCAACTCAGTAATTGACAGAAATGCAATTTCATTTTCAATCTGATCATCATGATAGTAACTGGTTTACAGCATGGTGCTTGGCCCACATTATAAATAGGATGCTCTGTATCTGTTGGATGTCACACCATTTTAAAAAGACATCCTAGAATCAGATTTTTAAAAATATTAACAAATTATTGTATTAAAATTCAAACTAAAGAATACGTATTACTGAGGAAATATCAGGAATTATATTAATAAAAGAATTTGGTTTTAGGAGAAAACCATAATGCTGGGAACAGAATTCCAATTAATATTTTCTTAAGAATATAATTAAAAATATATATATAATTTAACTTGTTATTTTCTAATAAAGGCATACAACACTGGCTGAAAGACACCTTTTACAGTAGAAAATGCTACTATAATATGTTGATCAAATATAGGAATGGTATTTTTCCAAGAGTGAAGACAGTAGCTTAGTACAAAATTCTGAATTAAAGATAATAATAATATCCCAATAGTAATATATAATTCCTTTTGGCTATATACTCTTCTGAAAGAGGAATGCATATTGAGAAGAAAATAAATGTAGCCTAAAATATGGTTTTTGAATACAAAATAAGTAAAATCTATAATAATGATAGCTACTCCCTTCTGAAAAAGAGGTCATTATAAATTACAAAATAATCAATGTGAAATTGCTTTGTAAACTGGAAAGCATATAAAATAAGACATTATTATAATAAAACAAAGACTGAAATCATCTAGCTTCAATATATATTTGCATTGTTATTTATTTATTTTTTTCTTTTTGTCTTTTTAAGACAGGGTCTTTCTATGCAGTTCGGGCAGGCCTTGAGCTTACTTTGTAGCCCCGGCTGATCTTGAATTTGCAACAATTCTCCTGCCTCAGCCTCCCAAGTGCTGAGATTACAGGAATGAGCCACCACGCCTGGCTCATGTTATCTTTGCTTATCATCTAACTGCCGTAAAATTTCACATCTACTTATATAGAATGCTTGTACCACGTAGCTCCTTGTGGGTTTCGATATGTCATTTCCTTTTCCTAGACTGTGTTTCTCTCATATTACTTCTATTCATTCTTCAAAATTCAGTTTAGAGCTTTCAAACCTCCTGATTGCTCCCTCCTCACCACTGATGGAATAAGGTACTTCTTCTAATGTTATCATAGAGTGACATGTGTGCATGTGTGTTAATTCTTTCTACTACAATATTGGCCAACTTATAACTGTCAGGTGCTTCCTTCCTTCTAGGAACTGAGTTACTTGAAGACAGGCGCTATATGTATCTTTGTATCTCTGATCTTTAGTACATACCTAGTACCACACTAGGTGCTACAAAAATTTCAAGTGTAAACATTTACAATTTACTCTCATAAAGCATATACAGAGGAAAAGAAGTAATAGCTAACTAAAGGAAGTATGATCAAATGCTGCAAGAACTCAGAATATTTTTGGCTGAGAGACAGGTAGACGGCATCATGATTCTAAGCTGGGTGTGAAGCACAAGTAGAGTTTGGGACGAGGAGAGGCAGGACTTGGTGGTTAGATGGGTCAGTGCAGGAACAACTGGGAGGAGGAACAAATCAAAGGCAAGAAAGTACACTGTAGAAAGAACATAATCTAGTTTTCTTGCACATAGTAAAAGTACTGATATAAAGACAAGGTAGAAAAAAATCAAGTGGGCAGACATTACAAAGGTCCTGTATAGCAAGGGCCTTGCATTTTATTCTAAAACATCAGAGACCACTAAAGCTTTTGAGGTACTGGGGGCCTTTGAGACAGGGTCTTGCTAAGTGGCTAAAATGCCCCAGGCTGGGCTTAAACTTGGGATCCTCCCGACTCAGCCTCCTAAAGGGCTAAAATTAAAAGCCTTAAAGGTCCACATCACTTTGTCTGAATGACCAACCAGAGGTTTGAGAAAGATCAATCTAGTAACAGTACATAAGCTAGGTCAGCATAAAGGGACTGGAAAGAGGCCTCTTAGAGGCATGTGTAAGGGTCCAAGGAAGCTATCAGGAGACACAGGAAGCAGTGGCAATAGTAATAAAAGGGAATGAAATGAAAGAACACATTAGATGTGGAGCTGGTACATACACTCTATATCAGTTCTTGGTAACCAGACGTAGAGTGAGGCAAAAAAAGGACTCAGACATTTTAGGTTGGGCAATTAGAACTATGGCACTAATAGAAACAGAAAAACTAAAAGGGATTAGAAGACACGAAGGGAAAAAGGAAATGTGGGTAAGTCAGACCGGGTCCGAGGAACTGGTAGGACAGCTCAGTAGAGACGTTAGGTAGCTGGAAAGTGAACTGAGTCTGTCTACGATGTGAAATCAAATTAGGACTAAGAAGCTGATGGATGAACTTACAAGAATATATGAAAGCACCTAAAAAGACACCCCAAGTAAAAAAGAGGGCGGCCGTGGCTTAAAACAAGAAAAATACCTATGTTAAGAGGAAAAGGACAGAAAAAGAGGGGAAGAACAATACTAACGTATTTTGAGAATCCAAATGGAAGAGGGTTTCAATAAAAAATAAGCTGGGCGTGGAGGTACACATCTGTAATCCAGCACTTGTGAGGCTGAGGTAGGAGGATCGCTCTAAGTTTCAGGCTGGTGTGGGTTACACAGTGAGTTCAAGATCATATGAACTACACAGTGAGAACTTGTTTCAAATAAAACAACCTTCTAAACCCCAGGCCAAATAAAAAGTAACTGCAGCAAAAGTTAGAAGTTCATGAATCTAAAAAAAGTTAATGAACCTGAGTATTTAAAAAAAGAGCAATCAGACTGTATGAACAATATCATTAGAAACAGAAGGAGAAACCAGATAGCAGAACTCATATCTAGGCAATTCTTTCAGTGCATGGGTGTGTGTCTCTGTGTGTGTGTCTTACTGGGACTGAGCCCAGAACTTTCACACTGAGCTACATCCACAGCCCTTTTATTTATTTTGAAAAAAGGTCTCACATTATGTTGCTAAGGTGCCCAGGCTTGACTTGAACTTGTGATCCTCCTATCTCAATCTGCAGGATACTGGCATTATAAACATGTATCACCACATTTAGTTTCTTTTACAAATTTTGAGATAGTCAGAAATCAAGAAAGTCCTCAAAGTTAATGAGTGTATTATTTGGGGTGCCAAGTAGATCCGGAAAGAAGTTTCAAAGTTCTCAATAGACAAACTGGGACAGTTTCAGTATCAAAAAGAATAATGAATTGAATCAATGAAATCACACACCGATTCAATAAAAATTCAGGTCCAATAGGATAGTAAAAAAGACAAAATTCACTTGCAGCAACCTTTTAAACAACTCTTAAAAATTAGTAATCAAAGGAAAAGAAGCAATTGTTTTTCTAGTAGGAAGTGAACTTTAGGATACTTAAATAGTTTCAGTTAATGGAAGTCCTACCTTATAAAATAATATCAGTTAATACACGTAAAAGAATTATAAAAAAATCACTGCATATCATAATGATTATGGAAATGATTATCAACTGCTATTAAAGTTCTTAGATAAATGTTTGATGGAACATTTGTGTGGATATCAATAGCATGAATATTCATACTATGCTTTGATTTTTATTTTTTTGAGACAGAGTCTCACTCTGTAATTCAGGCTGGTTTTAAATTCACTGTAGCCCAGGTTAAACTTGAACTCACAGCAATCCTACTGCCTTGGCCTCCTGAGTGCTGGGACTCCAGGCATGTACCACCATATCCAGCTTGGATTGCACTTTCCAAAGATAGCCACAACACAACTGTATTTCTCATATCACAAGCTCTTCTGCCCGTCTCTCAACAAGAGGTAGAGAATTTAATTCTTCTTCTGGGTTCATGTCAGTGACTTATATATAATTAGGAGACGATGGATGATTCCAAGGTTAAGTCAGAAAAGGTCTAGTTTTCTTGAAATTCTTGCATTCTGCATACTCTTTGGAAGCCCAGATGTCATGCCATAAGAAGCTCAGGACGTAAGTACTCCAGTCACCTGTCCCAGTGAAGTTTTGCCTTGGGTCATGCAGGCCCAAGTGTTAGACTTAATGTAAGTGAAGAAGTCTTTAGGGCTGTGGTAGGGTACTTGCTTAGCATGTATGTGGCCTTGGGTCGAATTCCCAGGACCAACAGTCAGAACAGAACAGAATACAAAAAGACAAGCCTTCAATTAATCTCGGTTTCCAGTCATTTCAAAATATTTCAATTGTTCAAATCTTCCCAACTGATGCCTCAGACACTGTGGACCACAGAAAAAGCATTCTCAACTCTGCTTTGCCTGAAGTCCTGACTCACTGGATGACTGTTTGATGTGGGCTGTTGCCAAGCAATATTCTGAGCATATATTATATATTTAAGTAACACTACAAAGATTAACTTTAGTTACAAGGGGAAAATCTAAATGCAAATGGAGATATAAAAAAGCTAGTTCTAAGACACTATTAATCTAGGAGTTGGTCTTAGCATCCTTAATGTTGGATCATTCATATATATTTTTTGATATGAAGCACATACCATCTATAATTATTTTACCCTCTAAGTGCTTAAAGTGAATTGAATAAGCATTTAGAATTTCCAATACCATAAACGTGAGGGATAGAGAAACATGACAAAGGACACTGCAAAAAAGCAACCAAACAAATCTTGAAAGTAGGATATTCAAGACAATTTGGTCACTTTAATACACTAGAGTTAGGAAAACATATGGAACAAGAAGTAACTAAACAACCACCAGTGTCCAACAGGCAACATAGCCAGATACAATGCACAGTGCTAAATTAGATACTAGATTAACCAGCTATAAAAAAATACTTTTGAGTCAATTAGAGAAACCCAAATATAATCCGAATTAACAAAAAGGAAGCAGCATGTTTGAAGAAACAACTTATACAATAATAACCTCATTCTGATAAAATAAACACAAATTTGTCATAGTGGAGACTTCAGAGGGTCAAAATGTGATCATTTTCTTTTAACTGCTTTCATTTTCTAAAATAAAAATGTATTACTCTAGTAATAATAGTTATCTTGTAATAATAGTTACCTTAATAGTTAATATATACATCTCAAGGGAAGGAAGGAAAATGATGAGATGATAGGCTGTGCAGTATGCTAAAAGAGAGGTCTAACATTCAAAGGAAATGTTCTTAGCACAGCACTTTTGAAACACAATCTTAGTTGTGGGTAGAGTAGTTTGAAGTGAGCAGGGTGAGACTGAAGATGCAAAAATAATATCTAAAACTCCTTAGTTCACTGTCAATATTTCTGAGCTTGGAAAAATATATTAGGAATAGCAGAAAATGCAAGCTTGACAGTGATGTCAGTGATGGTTGTTGTCATTTCCTGAATGTCTGAGTGCTAAGTGCTTCACATACATGATCTCATTCTCACAATCCCTTTTTTATTTTTCATTTTTTACTAACAAGTATACTTAGGTTTCAAGTCCCCGTGCCACTCAGGCAGAATGGACGTTGGGGCCAGGAGTTCAGCCCATGTCTGCTGGACCCTATAGCCCTTGCGTTTAAGGGCCGAACTATTTGATCCAAAAAGTATCAAATTACATGAGCATCTGAGGAAACTTGAGGTTTTATTAAACTTTCATCTTTCAAACTTAAGGAAAGTTAAAGAGTGCTGATAAAAACCATTATTTAATATTCCTCAGGCAACTAGGTTTAAGTGAATTTCACTCCATGAATAATAACTTCTTATAGAACTGAAATTTGGTGGTTCAACTAAGTCGAAGTGGTTTTGGGTCATTTTAACTGAGTTAAAATGAAATAAATCATTCTGCCTTTCTAAATATGATGGAAATCTCATTTTTTCCCCTCAAAGCTACCAACTCCCCTTTCTGTCCCCCGACAATATCCCCATCTACAAATGTTTCTGAGAGCTTACCAAGAGTGCAATTTAAAGACGACAATCATTAGTAAAACCAACTCTAAATACTAATTACCACACTTTATCAATTTCCATGTAAATTGTTTGTTTGTACTTATTTACCCATCATTGTTCTCTACACAATAGAAAAAATGCAAATTAACAAATCAGAATGCAGCTCTAATGGGACTTTCTGTTTATAACCATTAGCCCAGAGGTGTGCTGTAATTCAATTCTCAAGTAGCAAGATTTAGCCTCATTAACAGACAGCAAGGGCAGGTTACAACTCATAAAACCCTACAGTAAACAAAAGTTTATGGACACAGCACAAAATCTTGAGCCTGATTGACAGAATTCTAGTTCCCTATCAGATTGCCTTAATTTACTTTTCTACTAATGTCCTAACCACAGACAATTCTGCTTGGGCCTAGAGCCTCCAGTGGGATGGCATATCTGCATTGTTTGTTTTCTTACCCTTTAACTTTCCTTAAGAAAAGAACCAACTGTGAAAATAAAAGTTAATTGTTAAAGTCTTGAGGAAGCACTTGTAATTACAGCAATTGACTATGTGATCAATTTTAATTTAATTGACTAATTTTTTTTAATTGATTAAACCAGTTCTTTTTTATTTTAATTGATTCAGCTACGTTTTTTAAGGTTAATTTACAGTTTCTTAGTCTCTAGATTATCATGCTAGATTAAGTATTTCATTTTAATTTTTACGTGTAGGTTTAGTTTAAGTCCGTTTGTACAGTAATATTTAAAGAACAAACAGCAACAAAATCTACACATTTTTTTTTTAACTAAAAGAAGTATGTTGGTCAAATCCAAAGATAACATGACCAGAAAGGGACAATGATTACTTCATTAATTTAGTATAGCATTCAACACAAATTGTTCAAATATATAGGTAATATTTCTGACAATGATAGTCTGTCTGAATCTATGTAAGTATAGAAATGTGTGTTTGCTACCTGTTTTGACTTTTCTGTATTCCAAAGAATACAGTGACTTACTACTAAATAAATCACTGACTTACCAGGATACTAGGGGGGGGGGGGACCCAAAAAACAAACAGGAATCTTTTCACTCGGATTTAATGGTAAAACAACTTAGAAGGCCGCTGTCATTAAAAGGAAAAATACACTTAAAAAATTCAACACATAAGAAATCTTTATATTTTTCATTTACTTTCATAAACTAAACACTGAGGAGTTTAGATTTCCTATTTCTAAGAATGGCTTTGATGACCTATGTTTTTCTGCATAGTATTAGAGTTGGACTGAGTTATATACAATAACTTTTTTAAAGAGGGATGTATTCTTTGGAGGGTTTAATGGAAGCTGCATTTTTGGTAGGCTTACTCCCTAACGACAATCTTTTTACAGGTTATAACCATTTTTTTAGTAAATGTCAATTCTGTGTGCTTTCACACACATACATGAATTGTCTCGTTTATTTCTCATGGTTCTGTGAGCCAGCTACTATCACCTTGATTTGTTAGACACTAAATATCACTTAAATACACTGCCCAAGGTCACACACACGAAGAAATACATTCAATGTCTGTGCAATTTTAGTGCACTGGTCTATTCTATTACATAGCCAGTTTTAATGAATTTTTCTGAGCCTTAATCTCATTCTAATTCCTAGAAATTCCAATCCTTTATGTATATTTGTACTATTTGAATAAATTTAAATTTCCCTTTGTGCTACTGAGAATGACAATTAAGTAATTTGTTTATATTTACTTAAAACTTAGGTTTCCAACTTTATAAACGTTCAGAAAAGTTATTACAGTTAAACTTTTTCATCTTTGCTAATATCTTCAGAATGCTAAAGTCCTGCTATAGCGCAAAAAGACTGCTATGGTACAGAAAAGAGACCAGATTCCACCAAACCAGGTTTAAAATATTCGAATACAGAAGACAGATTAGAACTATTTCGGATATAAACTGAAAAAGTATATAGCCCTTTCAACAGCATATCGTCAAGTTTCTATTTTCCTTATCGATCTGAAATGGTCTACAATCTGCTATACATAGATGCATTAGTAAAACTTGACAATTTAAGGACAAACTCTTCGAGAATAAGTAATGTAATTCCTTGTTTCCTTTCCATAAAAATGTACTGGTATGCAATTTTTATATTTCACAGTTCACCGACATCTAGGCAAGCTTTCTTCTACTGCTTCAATGGTGCTACTTTTAATTT
Source organism: Cavia porcellus (assembly GCF_034190915.1). Classification (NCBI taxonomy): domain Eukaryota; kingdom Metazoa; phylum Chordata; class Mammalia; order Rodentia; family Caviidae; genus Cavia; species Cavia porcellus. Next base: position 17,768,813 of record NW_026947501.1, on the reverse strand, counting down.
TATCCTCCTTAGTTGTAGTAATTAAAGTGATCAGCAGTGGCATCCCAGCGGCTTTGACACAGCTACAACCCCCTAGCAGACTTGCTTTTAAAGAGAAGGAGAAGAAAAAGACTGGAGTTTCATTTCACAGAGAACAAGAAAATCAACCTTCTCCAGTCCCCAACTTTATTCAATTGTTCTTTCAGCAGCCTTTGGATCTTAAGAATCAAATAAAAATGGCTGCCATGGGGGGTCCTTTTAATACGTGCCGCAAATGTCACCAACTGACATTACTTTAGCCAAAAAATGATGCCATGGATTTGTGAAGGTGAATTAGAACATGCGAAACTGTCAGTGTAACTGCTGAGCTCATTACCCACCCAAGGGTATCTTTCCTAATATTAGATATTTTTATTCAGTCAGCTGAAAAACAGGTTGTGAAGTTTTTCCATTTAAGAGACAAGTCTTTATGTTTTTATGAAATAAGCTTTAACCTTGAAAAACATTTTATCAAATAATGTACTCTGCGTCCTTACTCTTTATAAAACTGTATTTAGAGCATAAAAGCATTTTATTTCCACCAATGAAAGTCAACTTCCATATCTTTTACCTTCCTCAATAACATAATATACTGTGCTTATTTGTGTCATTTTTTATGTTTATACTCTTATTAACTGGACTATAATTAATTAGGTTAAGTAAATTTTAATCTGTTTTTTAAAGAGTTTTACTTATGCTGTTAATATTTCACAGGATTCTGCTCTCTAAATGGTTCTTGATATTGCCCAATATTTTAGTAAAGAAAGAAAGAATTTGACTAGCACCCTTTCATCATTAAGACAAGAAGCCCGGATCTGTTATTAGGCATTCAGAATGGAAAGAAAGAGACAGAGAGACACCGAGAGAGACAGAGACACACACATACACAGAGAGAAATAAAATAATGTGCTTGTCTCAGAGGCAGGGATTGTCAAAGTGTACCTAGTACAGTATTCATTTCTTACAGAAGACAATAAAAATTACAAGATTTTTAAAGGTTTTAGGTAAAGTAGCAGATATTTTACTGCCAACGTGATCAACTCTTGATTGAATGAACAGGATTTAGGATGAAACATTAAAACTGTTTAGCAGATCTTTTCAACCCATTTCAAACTTTTCTTATGCTGGTTTGTAATATAAGCAGACATGCTTATAAATGGCCACACCTGCTCATTTCTCTGGGGATGGCCTGATCTCTGCTTTTCTAACAAAGAAAGAAAAAAATCAGCCTTTCTTGTTGCAAAACAGAGTGGAAAGTCAAAATCTTTCTCAAGTTTGCCCCATCTGGTGAGATTAAATCTTTGATCAACCCTGGGGATTACATTTATTTTAGTAGTAACCATAAATTTTGGATTTGTTCAAAATTATATAGGCAACATGGTAAACACAATGTGATTTTTTGAAGTTTGAGATCTAGTTTTCAGTGTAACACCAGAAAATATAAAAAGGACTAATTCAGAAAAAACACATATGCATTTTAAGAATTTAGAATTCATTAGTATTCAGTTCATGAAACTGAATCTATCATTCTACTTTTTTAAAAACATAATCTCATTTTTTCAAAGTACAGCAAATATTTTTAATTATAGTATCTG